>NC_037678.1:64502380-64541093 GCF_003255815.1 Theropithecus gelada
CTTCCTTCCTTCCTTCCTTCCTTCCTTCCTTCCTTCCTTCCTCTCTCTCTCTTTCTTTCTTTCTTTCTTTCTTGACAGGGTCTCACTGTGTCACCTGGGCTGGAGTCGTGGCATGATCTCCACTTACTGCAACCTCTGCCTCCAGGGCTCATGCGATCCTCACACCTCAGCCTCCCAAGTAGCTGAGACTACATGTGCGCACCACCATGCTTGGCTGATTTTTTTGTTTGTTTGTACTTTTTGTAGAGACAGGGTCTCAATAAGTTGCTCAGGCTGGTCTTGAACTCCTGGGCTCAAGTGATCTGTCTGCCTCAGCCTCCCAAAGTGCTGGGATTACAGACTGAGCTGCCAGGCCTGGCTGGTTGATTTGACTCTCAATAAAACTTCAGAGGATAAATATTATACAGGAGAAGGATGCATCTTAGAAAAATGAATAATGGCTGTGCTATTATGTTGCTTATTAACAAGGGGATTTATCGGCCGGGGGTGGTGACTCATGCCTGTAATCCCAGCACTTTGGGAGGCTGAGGTGGGCGGATCATGAGGTCAGGAGGTCGAGACCATCCTGACTAACACGGTGAAACCCTGTCTCTACTAAAAATACAAAAAAATTAGCCAGGTGTGGTGGCAGGCGCCTGTAGTCCTAGCTTCTTGGAAAGCTGAGGCAGAAGAATGACGTGAACCCGGGAGGCGGGGCTTGCAGTGAGCCGAGATCGGGCCACTGCACTCCAGCCTGGGCGACAGAGCAAGACTCTGCCTCAAAAAAAAAAAAAAAAAATCAGTATTTCTCAGCAGTGGGACCTGTAACCATAGATGAGCAATTCCACACGTTTTAATTGCAATGTACTTGTGTTAGAGGGGCTTGAAAGTCCAGAGGGGCCACGGAGGACAGGTTCCTCAAATTTTGCAGTGTTTATTTTTGCAGTATTTGACATACAGATGGGAAAATGAACATGAAGGTGGATAGGAAGAGAAACGGGCCAAGATAAACTTAAAAACAATGTCACGAGTTCAATCAGACATGAGGATGAGGCATCTTTCTGCTACTGATGCTCAATCAGTTGCGGGGGAAAGGACTTGGTTTATTTTTAAAAATTGGATTCGAGCACATCCAACAGCCAATTCAATATAATATATAATTTCTAAGCAACTACTAAGCACAGCAGGGCCCACAGAGGGGACTAAGAAACCATCATTCCTGCCTGGGCCTGACCCCCGCTGGCTTTCCAGGGGCATGTAGCCATACTCTAGCTGAAAGGGATAACACGGAATGAAATGATGCTCTCCCCATCCCCTGAAAGGTCTAGAGCTGGTGGTTTGATAGAAGAAATAGAGATGCACCCAACAGCACTGGGAGAAAAAAATCAAAGGAGCATAGGAGAGAGATAAATGGAATATAAGGAAGGGAGCAATCAGAGACAGGGAGGGAAAGGATTTCAGGTAGAAGTAATCCCTGTGCAAGTGCTTGAAGGTAAGAAAGATTGCACTGTATTCATGCCTAGCATGCACCAAGCACTGTTGTAGGCACTGGATATGACATAAGAATAAGTAAAACACAGCCTTAGCCCTCGAGCAGCTCAAGAGGGTAAGTTTGAAACAGAAAACAACACAGGGGAAGGAGTGGTCAGAGAGGGCTTCCTGGAGGAGGTGTCATTTGGGGCTGGGTCTTGAGGGATGTGTAAGAGTTCACTAGTGGAAAATAAATGAAATACTGTGTCCTCCTCCTGGCTCAGACATGTAAAGAAGGGGTTCCTTCAGGGCTGCCCCGAGTCATCAGGGCTCTGCGAAGCCAGCTCACCCCGTCCCAGCCCCCTTCCTATGATCTAGTCACGCTGTGACTGAGGCTCTCTTCCCAACCCCTACAGGGTCCTCAGAGGAGAGGGAGGCCTTCACAAGGGCCAACCACCTGAACAAACTGGCCGAGAAGGAGGAGACAGGGATGGCCATGCGGATCCGTGTGGGCCAGAGCATGAACATGGGCAGTGACTTTGATGTCTTTGCCCACATCACCAACAACACCGCCGAGGAGTACGTCTGCCGCCTCCTGCTCTGTGCCCGCACCGTCAGCTACAATGGGATCTTGGGGCCCGAGTGTGGCACCAAGCACCTGCTCAACCTCAACCTGGAGCCTTTCTCTGGTAAGGGCCTGTGTTCCTGGAGCATTTGTTGACTGCCAACTGACAACGTGCTAGGTAGTGACCTAACCGCTTAGCCCGTGTGATTTCACCCCACAGACACTTACGTGGCACTTACTCTGGGGCAGGCCCTGTCCTAAGCACTTTATAAATATCAACCCACTTAATTCTTACAGCAAGAGTGAGGGGTGGATTCTATCATGGCTCCGTTTTCCAGATGAGGAGATGGAGGCACAGAGAGGTTAAGTAATTTTCTTAAGGTCACACAGTTGGGGAGTGAACCTGTCCTCTCAGCAGCTATACTGTTTGGTTTCACCTCAACTTCATGTGACCGCTGCTGCCCTCTCCCAGTGAATTCCACTGTCTCCAGCCCCTCATGCCTCAGCAGCCTCTCCCCACGGGCCCTTCGAGAACCTCTCCTGTGCCTCTGGTTGCTCTCGGCCTCAGAGAAAAGGCGCTAGCCCACCGCCTTGGAAAGTGCCCATTGCACTTTCCACAGTGGTGGAGATGCGCTGAGTCTGCACTGCCTATCCAGCATGGCGGCCACCGGCTCCACATGGCTGCTAAGAGCTTGAAAGGTGGCTGATGCAACTGCAGAACTTAAGTTGTTTTGTTTGTTTGTTTGCTTGTTTTTTTATTTTTTTCGAGATGGAGTCTTGCCCTGTTGCCCAGGCTGAAGTGCAGTGACACAATCTCAGCTCACTGCAATCTCAGCCTCCCAAGTAGCTGGGGTTACAGGTGCGCACCACCATGCCCAGCTAGTTGTTGTATTGTTAGTAGAGATGGGGTTTCATCATGTTGGTCAGGCTGGTCTCGGACTCCTGGCCTCAAGTGATCTACCTGTCTCAGCCTCCCAAAGTGCTGGGATTACAGTCATGAGCCACTGCGCCTGGCCAAAACTAAAGTTTTAATTGTGTTGAAAGTTAGATAGCTACATGTGGCCAGAAGCTGCTATATTGGACAGAGCAGATTGGCAAGCCAAAGGTGGGAGCGTCCAGGCCTCTGCAGGGAGAAGTGCTTTCTTCCAGGACTTGATTGTCCCTCTTCAGTGTCCCCAGCACCAGCCTAGTTGCCTTTTTTTTTTTTTTTTTTTTTTTGAGACGGAGTCTCGCTCTGTCGCCCAGGCTGGAGTGCAGTGGCCAGATCTCGGCTCGCTGCAAGCTCCACCTCCTGGGTTTACGCCATTCTCCTGCCTCAGCCTCCCGAGTAGCTGGGACTACAGGCACCCGCCACCTCGCCCGGCTAGTTTTTTGTAGTTTTCAGTAGAGACGGGGTTTCACCGTGTTACCAGGATGGTCTCGATCTCCTGACCTCGTGATCCGCCCGTCTCGGCCTCCCAAAGTGCTGGGATTACAGCTTGAGTCACCGCGCCCAGCCGCCTAGTTGCCTTTTTAGGTAGATCCCCTTCGCTGTGAAATGGTGTCATTAGACCACCCAACCCAGCCCTGAGCCAAGACTTTGTCACCAGGTTTCCCACACAGAGGCCTGCACAGTGGTTGTCCCCTGGGTCCCTTTCACTGTCTGGCTCTGTCACTGTGCCTGGTTATCTTCCTGAAAATAAACCTGAGGCCCTCAGAGGAGCCGTGACCACTCAGGTCACTTAGCGAGGCAGTGCGGGGCCAGGAATCAAGCCCAGGGCTCCACCCACAGCCCCCCCACCACCCAGCAGCCCCATCCCACTTTCTACCATTTGGAGCCCAGCAGGCGTGAGGAGGGCAGAGGGGTCTCCAGGCTGGGAGAGAACCTGGGAGCTGCTGGGTGAGACATTAGCCATCCACCAAGGGGCAGCGGAATCAAGTAGGACATCATCTTTGGGCAGCGTCTCGCTGAGTCACCGGAGAAAATGGCCACCCCCCTGCACCTTAGCGTCCCCATCAGCCTCCTGGGGGTTATGATCTGACAGCGCAGGACCATTGGGAGTAAGAGAGTGTGCACACAATAGGCACTCGTGCCCGGGATTCAATGTGGCCACACCTGGAGACGCTGGAGAGCCCCCGGGTGGGGCACGGTTTGCGTTTACAGTTTGTTTCCCCGTCTCTTTTCCCCGGACTCCTGCCTGTCAAACCAGTGATCGTCCCTCTCCTCTATGATGGTGCCTGGACCCTTGGCGCCCGTGGGCTGGCGTCTGGGGCACAGCTTTCACCCTCCTAAGAAAGCAGGTCTGTGTTGCGGGCAGGGCGTCTGCAGTGTTGACAGTTGCTGCCTCCTGGTTTTTCTATCTTGGGCCCACCGTGGGCACTCCTGGAGCTGCACCCCCTGGGCACACCCACTGTCAGGCCCTGGCAGACTCCTCAGCAGGGGCCAGGCCCTCAGAGGGCAGATCCTTTTGCTATCAGGACCGCCCCCAACACTAGGGCTGTTGAAAGACATTTTCTGAGGTCAGCAAGACCTGGCTTTGAATCTCGGCTCTGCTGCCCTCTGAACGCACCACCTTGGGCGCGGTGAACATGCTCTGAGTCTTAGGTCATGCTCCCCTGTTACATGGGGCGATGACATGCCTGCCTGATGCTCCCGCAGCCGTGAAGACTGAAGGAGAAGATGTGTGCTCAGGAGGTATCCGGAAAGGGCACAGCAGCGCCAACACGTGGTAGGGCCCTCACTCCTCCCTGAGGGCGAGTGCTAAGAGGTGTGGGGAGGCAAGAAGCTCATGGGCCTTTCCTGAACACCTACTGTCCCAGGCAATGGTGTCAGCCCAGGGCTCAGGGGTTCCTGTATCCCTGACACCTCGATGGTGTAGAAAGGACTCGGCCCTCGCTGCTCATCGAGGCCCCAAGAGTCTGGGACAGGATCCATCTCTACAGGCGTGTAGGGGTTCAGGACACAAGGACACCCAAGTTCTAGTTCCTGCCACCTGCTGCCTGGCTGTGGGCTCCTGGGTATTCCTCTCCTCCACCCAGGCTACAGGTTCCCCATTCGCACAAAGGGGAAGGTGGGTTCCTCTTTTAAGAGCCCTTCCAGCCCTGTTCTCTCTCTCTCTCTCTCTCTCTCTCTCTCTCTCTCTCTCTGTATGTGTATGTGTGTGTGTGTATATATATATATATATACACACACACATTTAGGCGGTCCAAGTGCAGTTTTGTTACACGGATATATTGAGCAGTGGTGAAGTCTTGGGCTTGACATTGGAGACCCAGTCCCATCATTTCAGTGCACACCCACCAGCTCCTTCTCGTGCTCAGAGGGGAGAAAGTGTCTCTCCTAGAATGAGTGGCAGGAGGTGAACTCCAGGCCTGGGCCAGACGCACCAAAATCACTCCCTCCCAGGCCTCTGTGGCGTCAGCCCTCACCTCTAAGACACCATCGGGTCACTGAGAGCATTGTTCCGCACTGGCATCAGCCAAGCATGCTGGCTTTCCTCATCCTCCCAGGAATGTGCTCACCACAGAGGGGGTCCCTCCTGCTGGGGACCCACTGGAAGCATAGCCTTCAGGGAGGGGAAGGGGAGGACAGAAGGTCCTGGGCGTTGGCCTCTGGCTGGAAACTGGGGCTGGTCCAAGTGCCCTGTTGGAACCTCCAACGCCAAGCTCAAACTGAGATGGGTTCCCTCTAAGCCCCCATACTGCGGTTGAGTTGCTTGTTATTCTTTGAAGATAAGATCTGGGGAATTTCCGTGTGCTGGTGGACAGGAAGCCAGGCCCTGGACAGCTGAAAGGAATCCAGTTGCCCGCACGCCGCCTCCTTTCTCTGCTGCTTCTCTCTCTTCTCCTTCCTGCCTCCACCCTTTCATGTTCTGTCCTCCCTCATCCCTTCAGGTGGGTCACCGGAATGCAGACAATGCGGCCTCGGTGACTGTCCCCAGAGTAACCTTCTAGAACAGGGCAAATGGTCTAAAGAATGATTGAGACTGACCACACAGGTTTCCTCTTCCCAGTCAGCATCTGGCCCAAGACCAAGGCCATGGCCACTGGCTTGTGGACGGAGACTTTCAAAGGTCCAGCCCTGCCCTGGCCTCCACCTCTTAGAATAGTCGACAGTTGGGCCACATCCTCCAAGCTCCCGGAGGATAATGTTGTCCTTCTTCCCTGTGGAGCAAGCTAGAATTTCCACTCTGCACCACCAGGTCTTGACCTAGTAATTTTCACTCTCTTCTGTCCTTTTTAGCACAAAAGTTTTGGTTTTCTTCCCCAGATCATGTCATCTGATGAGAGGTTGGAGCAGATCCACCCAGGAAATGAAAGGCCAAAGGGGTGGGTAGGCCAGGGCAGCATTTTCCAAAGCGGGGGACGTGGACCACCAGCGTTCACGGTCAAAGCCTGAACCTGGAATCCCACAGTGGGAAAGTGACTGTCTCCTCTGGTCTTAATCCGTCCTTCAGGTGACCTCCTGGGGAAAGTCTCCGAGGGTGCTAATTTGCCTCTGGCCTCCCAAGTCTTGTCAATCTCCCTCTTTAGCAGTAGACTCAGGCCTGAAACTCAGAGTCCACAGCACATCGCTGTATCGGGCCAGAAGTGAATATGTGTGACTTTGTTTGTATTTTCTCTCTCTCTCTTTTTTTTTTTTTACCCCTTGAGACAGAGTCTCACTCTGTTGCCCAGGCTGGAGTGCAGTGATGCAATCACGACCCACTGCAGCCTCGACCTCCCAGGCCCAAGCCATCCTCCCACCTCAGCCTCCCAAGTAGCTGGAACTGCAGGCTTACCCCACCATGCCTGGCTAATTTTTGTACTTTTTGTAGAGACGGGGTCTCACTATGTTGCCCAGGCTGGTCTCAAACTCCTGGGCTCAAGCAATCCTCCTGCCTCAGCCTCCCAAAGTGCTGGGATTACAGGCACGAGCCACTACACCCAACTACTTGTATTTATTTACTGCTCCTCCCTGCCTCCTACAAACAGACCCCAGTCTATTTCCTTAAAAGCTAAGGTACATGAATCCTTAAAGTGCTACACTACTAAGGCCCTCCAGCCTCAGTGTTCTTTTCAGAAACATGGGGCTAAGAACCACACTTCAGTGGGTGGGTTTGTTCCTGCCAGCTTCTTTCTCATCCCCACATCACTGTGCAGCTTTTGCTCTGTGATGACCTTTGGTCTTACCTCTGCCCAGCAGATGATAAGATCTAGGGAACAGAGATGAAACAGAGGGGAAACAGAGAGGAGAGGTCATCTCCCCGGGCTCACACAGCCAGTGAGTGGCCAGACCGGGCCAGAGGCAAGTCTCCCAGTCTGAGCAGTTACTGGCAGAGGTGATTCTTCATCTGTGCAATGGGTACAGCATCACAAGCCTCATGGAGGGAAATGACCTTATGTCCATGAGAGGCATTCTTCAGTGAGTGTGGACCATGTTGTTGGACTCTAAGATCTGGATTATTCATCCAGATGCCTGCACATTACATATCAGCTGTGTGACCTAGGACAATGTTATTTCACCTGCCGGAGCCTCAGTTTTCTCATCTGTAAGTTGGGTGGTAATACAAGTACAAGCCTTTTAGGGTTGTTATGAAGGTGAAGTAGGAGCTCGCCATGGGAAGTGCAGTGCCTGATGCAGCAGCAGATGTCGGCTCTGATCCTCCCCAGGATGAAGGGCCCCGTGGCTCACACACCCTGAGTCTGGAGCGCACCAGGCTCTTCCGGGACACTCGCTCAGCTAATCCTCCCACAGCCTTAGGAGCGCCTGTGCCATGCAGATCCAAACATCAAGGACCTGGGAGGTGGAGTGGCTCACGTGGGGTCACCCATTAGAGGAGGCAAAGGCAGGATTAGAACCCAGGCCCGTGGGAGTCCAAGTGTGTCCTCTACCTGCTGTTCTGCGTCCACTCTCCAGCTCCTCCCTGGGAACCCTGGAGCCACAGCGGGGAGTTCTGGGATCCGCCCAGCCATTCCCCTGCTGTGTGATCCCAAGCGCGTTCCTTCCCCTCTCTGTGCCTCTTGGAGTTGCAAGAGGAGAGTTGGGAGGGGTGATTCTGCATCATGAGCACCCTCCTTTCTCCCCTTCTGCAGAGAAGAGCATTCCTCTTTGCATCCTCTATGAGAAGTACCGTGACTGCCTCACAGAGTCCAACCTCATCAAGGTGCGGGCCCTGCTCGTGGAGCCAGTTATCAACAGCTACCTGCTGGCTGAGAGGGACCTCTACCTGGAGAATCCAGAAATCAAGATCCGGGTAAGGGCAGGCTGGGCAAGGGGCAGGGTCCCAGGGCAGCTCAGCGCTGGGGAGAGGGCAGATCCCTACCCCCACACCAGACACCTGCATCCCTGTAAGCTCCAGACCTTTGGTGCCTTAGCGATCCTCAAATCCTAGCCTCATCGAAGAAAAGCATCATGAAGCCTAGAGAACTGGGGACTCATAGACTCCAGGAAAGAATCTGAAAATCCCAGAGTGATAGGGTCATGGAATTTGGGGATCTTAGAGTCATGAATCCTTAAAATGCTATACTACTGAGACTGGAAACCCCACGCACTGGGCACTGGTGAGGCAGGGTGGGGTGGGGGAGTGAAGGGCACAGACTAGAGTCTCACTGTCTGAGTTTCTACCAGGGCAGCCCTGGGCATGTGACCTTGCCCTTCTGTGCCTCACTTTATTCATCTGTTATATGGGGTTAATAATAGCCCTGAGGGGTGTTGTAAGAATTAAAAGCATATCCACAGGAAACACACAGAGCCATCCTCAGCACAGGATAAGGGCTCACTGAAAGCTCTATCCTTATCATCGCCATCATCATCATTATAGCCCTTCACTTAGAGCGCCACAGCCCAGAACCCCTAAGGGTGACAGTTACACTTAAATGGTAAACAGCAGAGGGAGAGGCAGTGAGCAATGTGCCAGACATTCTGCTGGAGGCTTGCGCATATTAGCTCAGTTAATCCTCACAAGAACCCTCCGTCAGGCATTTCTCTCCCATGAAGAATTTAAGGTGTGCAGAGTGGAGAGTAACTTCCCCAGGTCACATGAAGAAGGGGCAGAGATCAGCCTGGCTCAAAAGCCTGTGATCTTTCCCCTCCAGACCCTGGGACGAGGGAGGCACTTTGGGCATCCCCTGGGTCACGTGGAGCCTCACTGCAGCTCCATGCAGGAGAACCTGGGCAGGTAGCACGGTCAGTGTTTTCCCAATGAAGAAACTGAGGCACAGAGGTGGAGGGGGGTGATCGTGGCAGACCAGGGTACAGCTTTGTTCAGCAAATATTGGGCCAGATGACAGTGAATATAGACGGCCCAGCTTGGATCCCACCTGCCCCTGACATCTGTCCCATGCCCTCTTCCAGATCCTTGGGGAGCCCAAACAGAAACGCAAGCTGGTGGCCGAAGTGTCCCTGCAGAACCCGCTCCCTGTGGCCCTGGAAGGCTGCACCTTCACTGTGGAGGGGGCCGGGCTAACCGAGGAGCAGAAGACAGTGGAGATGTAAGTGCTGGCTGCTCTAGCTTTGGGGCCTGGGGGAAGCGGGCAGATGCCAGTGGGGGTAGAGACTGTCCTTAGGCACCAAGGCCTGGCAGAAACCCCCTCCTCTCATCTCCCACACACACCGGTACCCACTCCCAGACACCCTGGGGCTAGAGTTCCCACCGTCACATCCTCTCTCAATGCTGACACCACCCATGCACAGATCTGCCACAGACCTCCACAGTGACGTCATCCATCAGTAAGCGCTCACCTGCAGACACATGCACCCTCACATAGACAGGTATCTGCCCTCCGAATGTCCACACATGTGCATGCACACACACATGCATGCGTGGGCATCTCCTCATAGATACCTAGCTACACACATACAAATGAGCACACACTTATTTTTTACTTTTTTACTGTAATGTAACTTATATACAGTAAAAAGCATAGATCACCTATGTACAGCTCAATACCTTTTCACACACATGGCTACCTGAGCATATACCCACTTGTGCCCCCCAAATGCACCATCCGCTTTTATGCACACGGACACACGTGTGCACACGCACTGTTCACTCTAGGAGGGCACATTGTCCAGGCCCCGCAGAGGGCCGAGAATGAGGCCCACTGATCACTGTCGGCATTAGCTCGAATTCGAGGAGACGCTGTGCTGATCCTTGGAAGTCACGTGACTTCCTGGCTGGACCGCAGTACCGGGGAGCCAGGCCTTGGGCCCCTTTCCTTACCGTCCCTCTCTGGCTGCAGCCCAGACCCCGTGGAGGCAGGGGAGGAAGTTAAGGTGAGAATGGACCTGCTGCCGCTCCACATGGGCCTCCACAAGCTGGTGGTGAACTTCGAGAGCGACAAGCTGAAGGCTGTCAAGGGCTTCCGGAATGTCATCATTGGCCCCGCCTAAGGGACCCCTGCTCCCAGCCTGCTGAGGGCCGCCACCTTGATCCCAATCCTTATCCCAAGCTAGTGAGCAAAATATGCCCCTTCTTGGGCCCCAGACCCCAGGGCAGGGTGGGCAGCTTAGGGGGTCTTGTGGAAATGGAATGTGCCCCTGGCCCGTCTCAGCCCCCTGAGCTTGTGGGTCCCCGCTCACCCCCTTAGCTGTGAGGAATGCTCTGTGCCAGAAACAGTGGGAGCCCTGACCTTGGCTGACTGGGGCTGGGGTGGGAGAGGAAAGATCTACATTCCCTTTCCTGCCCACATGCCCTTTGGAAAGCCATTGACCACCCGCCATATTGTTTGATCTACTCCATAGCCCCTTGGAGCGTGCAAAAAAGGGACAGCATGCCCCTTGGCTGGATCAGGGAATCCAGCTCCCCTAGACTGCATCCTGCACCTCTTCCCCTGACTGCACCCAGCTCCAGGGGCCCTTGGGACAGCTAGAGCTGGGTGGGGACAGTGATAGGCCCAAGGTCCCCTCCACATCCCAGCAGCCCAAGCTTAATAGCCCTTCCCCTCAACCTCACCATTGTGAAGCACCTACTATGTGCTGGGTGCCTCCCACACTTGCTGGGGCTCACGGGGCCACCAACCCATTTAATCACCATGGGAAACTGTTATGGGCGCTACTTCCAGGATGAGGAGACTGAGGCTTAGAGAAAGAGGCGGCCCCCTCCGCACCAGTGGCCTCGTGATTGTTAGCCAGGCTGGGTAATGTGAAGGCCCAAGAACAGAGTCTGGGCCTCTGACTGTGAGTCCACTGCTCCACTTATGACCCCAGCCTGACCTGAGACTGTCAGAGAGGCTGTCTGGGACCTGATCACAAAAAGATTCAGCTGAGACAAGGAGGTAGGGAGGGGACTGGGGGACTGGGAGTCAGGGCCCTGGCAGGTCCCACGTCTGACCAGGTGCTGCCTTCCCCTCTCTGGGCCTCGGTTTCCTTATTGGTCAGAGGAGTGATTGAACCAGCTCATCTCCAAGGGTCCTCTCCGCTCCATCTTTGCAATGCTTTTATATGGCCCAGCCTTGTGAATAACCACAAGGTCCACTCCTTGCTCCACAAAGCCTTAAGCCATAGGCCCAGGATATTTCTGAGAGTGAAACCATGACTGTGACCACCTTCTGTCCCCAGCCCTGTCCTGGTCCCCTCCTGTGCCCAGATACCACCTTTCAGACCCCAGTTCTAGGGGAGAAGAGCCCTGGACACCCCTGCCCTACCCAGGAGCCTGCCTGCTGCAATGCCTAGACTTCCCAACAACCTTAGCTGCCAGTGCTGGTCACTAACCAACAAGGTTGGTACCCCAGATACCCCTTCTTTGCAGGGCTAAGGCCCCCAAACACAGCCCCTGCCCCTGAGGAAGCTTGGGGAGCCTATGAGTTGTCAGCTGTGATTTTATCTCCTGCTCTTTCTACATGACTGGGCCTCCCTGGGGCTGGAGGAAGGGGGGATTCTCTATTGAAGGAGATCACAGCCTCCAGGGCCCCCCCAAATCCCAGAGAAGGACTTGGAGAGAATCATGCTGTTGCATTTAGAACTTTCTGCTTTGCACAGGAAAGAGTTGCACAATTAATCAACATGTATATTTTCTCTATACATAGAGCTCTATTTCTCTACGGTTTTATAAAAGCCTTGGGTTCCAAGCAGGCAGTAGATGTGCTTCTGAACCGCAAGGAGCAAACACTGAAATAAAATAGTTTATTTTTCACACTCAAACTAGGTCTGGTCTGGTCCTTTATGAGTTTGGAGGGAGAAGGGTGGGCGAGCTCGCTTACACCTGGACCCCCACTTCCTGCCTAGGAGTCTTTCCTGAGCCTCAGCCCTGTCCCTGGGTTTACATTTTACTGGCATTCAAGGTCCTACACAGTCTGGCTCCATCTCTGGCCCCTTCCACCAACAATCTCTTTGGGGGCCATAATTAACTTCCTGTATCCCCAGAACACCCCGCAGTTGTCTACCTCTTGGCTTTTGTGTGTGTAGTCCCTTGAGCCTGTAGTGCCCCTCCTCTCCTTTCCCTGTTTGGCAAACTCCTACTCATCCTATAATGCTTAACACCAAAGTCACCTCTTCTATGAAGCCTTCCTTGATTTCTGTTCAGGTCCCCAGAGTCCTGGAATATGGACCAATTCAAACATTTATCACAGTAAATTTTACTTCCACGTTGGCCTATCTGTCCCCTTCTCCATCCTATCTGAAGCCCTCGAGGCAGGGACCACATATCTCTTAAATAGACACTAATAAATGCTGAATTGGTAAATCAATGTTTTCCAACTCAGCTCCCACAAGACCTGTGCTGTCCGATAGAAATAAAACATGAGCCACAAATGCAAGCCGCATATGTAATTTAGAATTTTCTAGTGACCACTAGACCAAAAGTGACCAAAAGACTAGACTCTTTTTACTTTGAAAAGAGTAAAAAGCCATAGGTGGAATTAGCTTTAATAATGTATTTTATTTAATCCAATATATCCAAAACATTATTTCAACATGTAATCAATATAAGAATCAGTAAGGTATTTGACATTCTTATTTTTGTATTCAATCTTTGAAACATGGTGTGTGTTTCACACTGATAGCCCATCTCAATTCGAACTAGCTGCATTTCAAGTGCTCAGTAGCCAGTCTGGCTAGTACTGGATGAAGCAGGTCCAGACTGCGATTCCATGGGTGTGCGGACCTGGTCATTCATTTCATTCCCCACCATCGAAGCACTTAAGCACTCATGAGTGTCTGTTGAATGAATAGATGATGCGGACAGTCCCCACCCTTGGAAAGTCATGTCGAAAGACATGACATGCACATTAAAAATAAATCAAAATAAAAACATGACATCACGTGTTCTGGGTGCCGAATCCTTCTGTTCCTTGGACGCTACAACCTGGTGCTGGCTGGGTGGCTTGAGAATTGCATCAGTGAGTCACCGGCTGGAAAACAGAAACCACACTACTATTTCAGGCAGAGAGGGAGTTCATAGAGGAAGTTCATTCCAGAAGCATCCAAAGGGGCGGAGGAGCAGATGGGAGGAGTGTGACCTAGAAATTGGGAAGCAGCTGCAAAGCCCACGAGCTGGCGCCCACAGCCCTAGAACCAATATAGCTGCTGGGAAATACAGAGCCTGCGGAAGCCACCTGAGGCTGCAGCCAGAGGCAGGCTGGCATCTCCCCTCCCCAGGCCTCTTTCCCACTGGCAGGTCCTAACCTGAAACTGGCTGGCAAGCAGCTCTGGGAAATGTCATTTTTCAGCTTCCAGACCCCTGAAATACAGAGAGGGTAAGCAAGGGCAAGGATGGAGTAGTTAGGACCTATTGCCATTCCCTGTGCTAAAAACACTTTTACTATCCTCTCTACCTAATGAACTCTTAGTCAGTCTGCAAAAACCTGCTCCAAGGAGGCCTCCCCTGTGAAGCCTTCCTGGACTGCAGCCAACTGCTTTGACCTCTAGATCTCCCCAGCCCTTTACAATACTGGATACTCAGCAGCCTTAGTTAGAAATAGCTGTTTCTGTGCCTGTCCCCTGTTCCAGAGCACCCCAAGGGCAGGGTCAGGGCACAGCCCCAACAAGGGCTGCCAACTCTGGCTCCCAGGCCTGACAGCCTCCCAGCTATAGAGCAGGGGCAGGGCTGCTCCAGCCAGGGCCGCTGACACTGGGCAGGTGCACAGGCCTCCCTGATCAGCCCCCAAGCCTGCCCCACTCCAGGCAGCCCACTAGCCAGGAACCCAGGAAGGCGAAGCATACTGACTCTTTGGGGTGCATATGTCCATTTCACAGACAGAGGAAATGAGCCTGAGGCCTTGCCCCTCAAACCCCATGTGAGGGCTGAGTCTGGGCCCCACAAGGACAGTGCTGAGCACTGCTCTTTGGCAGGTCAGGGCTGCCGATCCCCACCCAAGCTCTGCTCATAGCTTGGTGCCAGGGGCCTGGACCCTGGATCAGAGCTGACTCTGCCACAGGTTCACAGTGTGGCTTCAGGCAGGTTGTCACCCTCTCTGTGCCTCCACTTCCTTATCTATTAAATGGGGATGACACGGTGTCTACTTCCGTGACTAATACGCAGGTTCAATAAAATAGTGCACATCAGGTACCTAGCTGTCTCCGGCACATCATCCTCCTAACAGCCAATAGTGACTGCAGGTCAGAAATCCTTACATGCATCGAGTTATTTACTGCCTTCATTTTATAGATTAAAAAAATGAGGCATAGAGAGGTTAAGAAATGTGCCCAAAGTCACACACTTGGTAAGTTTCAGAGCTGGGACTTGATCCCAGGCAGCTTCCCTCCCCAAGGCAGGGCCTAGCCTGGAGAAGGCCCAACCTCTACCAACACCATCCCCTCCTACCATGTTCCAGGGCTCTCAGGGGAGGCAACCCATGCAAGCTCTGACAGCCCTCAGCCCTCGTGGAGCGAGGTTCTGATTGGGTCCACCCTCCCTCCCCTAAAGACTTTCTTCTCTCCAGCTGCTTTTGTTTACCTAGGATGCCCGCCAGCTCACCCCTTGGCCTCAAGTCAAGCTCAGAACAACAGAATGTTGATGGAGTTGGGGAAAGAGGGGCAGAGGCTGGGAGGCCAAGCCAGGGCCTCCTAGAAGCACGTTTACTTGAGGCTGGCACTGGGTCAGAACATACACTCCCCCAGCCTCCCCAGCTCCCTCCCCAACAGGCCTGGGCAGAGGCACAGAGATACATCTGGGAGTCGGAGAAGACCTGTGTTCCATTTCAAAGGGGAAAGGCCAAACGGAACCATCAAAAGCAAAAGTGATGAAAAAATGATGGTGTATCCAGCCTTGAGAATGCAGGCTCTGTGATGAGGACGCAGGCTCTGCGAAGAGAACGCAGGCTCTGTGATGAGAACGCAGGCTCTGCAATGAGGGCGCAGGCTCTGTCATGAGGGCGGCAGGCTCTGTAATAACGCAGGCTCTATGACGAGAACGCAGGCTCTGTGATGAGGACGCAGGCTCTGTGATGAGGACGCAGGCTCTGTGATGAGAACACAGGCTCTGCGATGAGGGCGCAGGCTCTGTAATCTGTGATGAAGACGCAGGCTCTGTGATGAGGACGCAGGCTCTATGACGAGAACGCAGGCTCCGCAATGAGGACGCAGGCTCCGCGATGAGGGTGCAGGCTCCGTGATGAGGACGCAGGCTCTGTGATGAGGACACAGGCTCTGTGATGAGAACGCAGGCTCTGTGATGAGAACACAGGCTCTGCGATGAGGGCGCAGGCTCTGTAATCTGTGATGAGAACGCAGGCTCTGTGATGAGAACGCAGGCTCTGCAATGAGGGCGCAGGCTCTGTCATGAGGGCGGCAGGCTCTGTAATAACGCAGGCTCTATGACGAGAATGCAGGCTCTGTGATGAGGACGCAGGCTCTGTGATGAGGACGCAGGCTCTGTGATGAGAATGCAGGCTCTATGATGACAACCCCGCCATGAAGGTCACAGGCAGACACAAAGGACTACACGGTTCCACCCATGTGAAGTTCACCAACAGCTGTGATCATGCTTCCCCTGGTGGGAGACAGGCCGAAGGCAACCTGAGGGGCTGCAGGGGCCTGTGGTGGTTTTTCATTTTCTTCATCTGGGTGCTGGGTAAACAAGCACGTTCAACATGGAAAGATGTGTCCATCGCATATGCATGACGGCACTCCGTTTGTATGCATGATATACTTCAATGTGAGTTTTTAAAAAAAATACAATACTCAAGGGTTCTAAAAGTTCAAAGGGATGGAGAAAAAGGAATCAGTGTTTTTGAGTCACGCTCTGCACCAGGCACTATGCAGGGACTTCTCGGGGGAGCACAGGGCATTTTTGAGGGCAGGCTTGAGGTCAGTGCCTCAAGTCCTGAGTCCCCTCCATACCTTTTTCTGGGAGATAGGGGTTCCAGTAGGGTACACCTCCGAGGGATATTGTGAGCCTTAAACAAGATGCTTTATATGTGAAAATAAGACTGTAAGGCCAGGTGCAGTGGTTCACGCCTGTAATCTCAGCACTTTGGGAGGCTGAGGTAGGAGGATCACTTGAGTTCAGGAGTTTGAGACCAGCCTGGGTAACATGGCGAAACCCCATCTCTACAAAAAATACAAAAAAATTAGCCAGGCGTGGTGACGTATTCCTGTAGTCCCAGCTACTCAGGGGGCTGAGGCTGGAGGATTGCTTGAGCCTGGGAGGTGGAGGTTGTAGTGAGCCAAGATTGCACCACTGCACTCCAGCCTGGGAGACAGAGAGAGAGAGTGATCTGGGGCGTTTGTGAGCTGGAGTGTTTGTGAGCAGGGGAGTTTGTGAGCCCAGAAAGCGGAGGGGTAGCTGGGAAGTTTGTGAGCTGGGGCTGGGGAGTTAGGCAGGGACCAGAGGTGAGCACCAGGCAGAGGTGACTTCCTGGGAAGCTGATGACATTGAAGCCTCAGGGAGATTCATCTGCAGGGGCCCCCTACCAGGAATCCTAGGAAGCCCAGCAGTGTTCACACAGGGCAGGGACCCAGGTCATTATCAGGAAACATCTGAATGCGCACAATTCTGGGAAACAGGCTCAGACACGCTTAGAAGAAAGGAATCGAAACGTGAAAGTCTCCAGCAGTTTGTTGTGATTTCTTTTCACATTCTTTATAAATATTTACTTTTGTACTCACTCAATTTATCATTTTCTTTTATCTTCTTCTTCTTCTTCTTCTTTTTTTTTTTTTTTTGAGACAGAGTCTTGCTCTGTCGCCCAGGCTGGAGTGCAATGGCGCGATCTCGGCTCACTGCAACCTCTGCCTCCTGGGTTCAAGCAGTTCTCCTGCCTCAGTCTCCTGAGTAGCTGGGATTACAGGCACCCGCCACCACACCTGGCTACCTTTTGTACTTTTAGTAGAGACAAAGTTTCACCATGTTGGCCAGGCTGGTCTTGAACTCTTGACCTCAGGTAATCCACCTGCCTCAGCCTCCCAAAGTGCTGAAATTACAGGCGTGAGCCACCATGCCTGGCTTCTTTTTCTTGAAGATGTTCCCTCAAACTTAAAACCATGATGTGGTATGACAGCCTCCTCATGAGAATGACTAAAAATGAAAAAGCAAAAAATAGATACGCACATATATGTGTGTGTGTATCTACCTATTGGGGGGGGGTGTGTGTGTATCGGGGTGTGTGTGTGTGTGTGTGTGTATATATATATATATATATATACACTCACACACATCTATATAGCCCCTAATATGGGCCAGGTGCTGATTTACACCCTGAGGACAGGCTTGTCCCACAGAGCATTCAGACAGACCACCAGTGTGAAGTGAGAGGTGCCACGAGGGAAGGACTAGTGTTCAGAATAATGGGGATACACACACACACACACACACCGTATGTGTGTATACATATCTACACACACAGTATATACGCACACACACAGTATATACGCACACACACAGTATATACGCACACACACACTGTGTGCACTGCACGCATGAACTAGGTCCTACCACACACACACATACTGTGTGTACCCACACACACACACACACACACACTGTGTGTACCCACACACACACACACACACACTGTGTGTACCCACACACACACACACAAGGTGTCAGTGAAGATGTGGAACGGCAGGACTCTCCTCCACAGCTGGGAGGAGAGAGGAAGCTGGCGCGGCCGCTCCAGAACACAATTTGCAGTCCCTGAATCTTCGAAAGCAGAACATTTATCTCTCCTTGTGAGGCAGCAACTCCCTCACGGATGACCCAACAGAAATGAGCCCGCATGTCCCCCAAAAGACACATGCAAGAATATTCATAGCAGCTTTCCCCGCAAATATCCCACAGCTGAAAACAACCCCAAAATGCAGCACTTGCTGAATGGACATAGAAGCTGTGGTATTGTCATTCCAAGGGCCGCTATAGGAATGAGAGAAAACGAAGCACAGCTGTATGCAGCAGCATGGTTGAATCTTGCTAACATGTTCAGTAAAAGATGCCAGACTCTTTCTGGGCGCGGTGGCTCACGCCTGTAACCCCAGGACTTTGGGGAGGCTGAGGCGGGCAGATCAGTTGAGGTCAGGAGTTTGAGGCCAGCCTGGCCAACATGGTGAAACCTCGTCTCTACTAAAATACAAAAATTAGCTGGGTGTGGTGGCGCACAACTGTAGTCCCAGTTACTCGGGAGGCTGAGGCAGGAGAATCACTTGAACCCAGGAGGCGGAGGTTGCAGTAAGCCAAGATCGCGCCATTGCACTCCAGCCTGGGCAAAAGAGTGAGACCCCATCAAAAAAAAAAAAAAAAAAAAAAAAGCTAGACACCAGGGCATGCACTGGATGATTGCAAACATACAGAGTTCAAAACCAGGCAAAACTCATCTATGATGTCAGAAGTCAGGAGGCTGGTTATGTTTAAGGGGTGGATAACAAGAGAGGGGTACTTAGAGGTTTCTGGGGTGCTGGGAATAATGTTCCAATTCTTTTTTTTTTTTTTTTTTTGAGACAGTCTCCCTCTGTTGCCCACGCTGGAGTGCAGTGGCACAATCTTGGCTCACTGCAACCTCTGCTTCCCAGGTTCAAGCGATTCTTCTGCCTCAGTCTCATGAGTAGCTGGGACTACAGGTGTGCACCACCATGCTCGGCTAATTTTTGTATTTTTAGTAGAGACAGGGTTTCACCATGTTGGCCTGGCTAGTCTCAAACTCCTGACCTCAGGTGATCCACCTGCCTTGGCCTCCCAAAGTGCTGAAGCATGAGCCACCACGCCTGGCCTGATTCTTGGCTTGAATGTCAGTTTATATGAGCATGTTGAGTTTGGGAAAATTCATCAAGCTGTAGACATGATTTGTGCCTTCTCTGTATACATGATCTACTTTAATGAAACTCTCTCCTCCGATGGTATAAAGTTTAGGCCTCTTAAAACCTGACCTGGTGATGGGGGCAGGGAGCGAGACCTCAAGAACAAGAAATAGGGGAGGTGGGGTGGGATTGTTTGGGCAAAGACAGGAAGACTGGAATCACGTAGGGGCGACCAGTGGGGGTTTGGGGTCAGGGGTTAGAGGGAGGTTTGGTTTTTGATTATTCTACACGGAGAGTCAGTCAACTTTTGCCCAGCCAGGCCTAAAGCCAAGATTTGTACACCAGCCCTGCCCAAGCTGAGCACACTGGCACCACCAGACCCCACTACCCCTGGAAGATAACTCTTTTTTGGCCAACTCCCCCTTCATTCCTTCCCAGGCCTGGCCAACCCTGCTTGTGGAAACTCTGAGAGGCTGCCCCACACCCAGGTCATGGCAGCCACCCAAACACTCATCACTGCACTGACAATTTTCCCTCTTCAATCATCAGTCTGATTTTTCTTTTTCCTCTTCCCTGTTTCATGAACCCAAGCTTTTGTGAGGCCTCTTGGAGGCAGACTTCAAGCTTGATGATGTCGCATCTTGTTTCATTGGGGTCCCTGGTGGCCCTGGCGAAGTGGATGGTGCTAACCTATTTTACAGATGAGGAGAGTGAGGGCCAACAAGGTGAAGTGACTTAGGGCCAAGATCACCACCCGACAAGGGACAGAGCTAGATTTTAACAATAACTACAGGCCGGGCACGGTGGCTCACGCCTGTAATCCTAACACTTAGGGAGGCCGAGGCGGGTGGATCACAAGGTCAAGAGCTCGAGACCAGCCTGGCCAGTATGGTGAAACCCTGTCTCTACTAAAAATGCAAAAAATTAGCCAGGCATGGTGGTGCACACCTGTAGTCCCAGCTACTTGGGAGCCTGAGGCAGGAGAATTGCTTGAATCCGGCTTACAGAGGTTGCAGTAAGCCAAGATAGCACCACTAAACTCCAGCGGGCGACAGAGCGAGACTCCATCTCAAAAACAAAAGCAAAAACAAAAAAACCCAATAACTACAGTAACAACTTCACTCCTACGTGTCAGCACTAAGCAGTGGCTGGCTCTGTGCTAAGCACTGTGAGTACCTTTGCCCATCCAGTCCTCACGATGACCCAGTAAAGGAAGCTGCAATTCTTATCAGTCCTGTTTTTTTACAACTGACTTTTGAAGTCTTACAGGCACAGAAAAGTACACAAATTATAACAGCCTGATGAGTTTCCACAAACTGAACCCGCCCATGGGACTCACCCCACATTACAAAACAGAACATAAGATATAATACCAAAAGCACTGGTAATAAAAGAGAAGACTCATAAACTGGACTTCATAAAAATTTAACACTTTTCCATCTCATAGAATGTCATAAAGTGAAAAGACAAGCCATGGGATGGGGGAAATATTTGCAAAGTATATACCTGAGTCTAGCATCCAGAATATATAAAGAACCCTTACAATTCAACAATAGGAAGGTAAATAGTCTGGGTGCAGTGGCTCATGCCTATTATCCCAGTGCTTTAGGAGGCTGAGGCAGGAGGACGCCTTGAGTCCAGGAGTTTAAGACCAGGCTGGGCAACATAGCAAGACCCCATTTCTTAAAAAAAAAAAAAAATAAATAAATTAGCTGCACCTGGTGGCACATAATAGTCCCAGCTACTTTGGAGGTTGAGGCAGGAGGATCCCTTGAGCCCAGGAGTTTGAGGCTGCAGTGAGCTATGATGGCATCACTGCACTCCAGCCTGGGTGACAGAGTGAGACCTTGTCCCCCTCCCCCCAAAAAATGGGCAAGGGATTTGAATAGGCATTTCTCCATAAAAGCTACACAAATGGCTAATAAGCACCTGAAAAGGTGCTCGTATTCAACATCATTAGCCACTAAGAGATGAAAATCAAAACCACAAAGAGATGCCACTTCACCCCCAGAAGAATGCTATGATCCATAACACAGATAACAAGTGTGAGCGAGGAGGTGGAAAAATTAAAACCTTCATACACTGCTTCTGGAAACATCAAATGGTGCAGCTGTTTTAGCAAACAGTTCAGCAGTTCTTCAAAGGTTAAACATAGAGTTACCATTTTACCTATCAATCTCATTCCTGGTGGAATTACAGAATAAAAAACATATGCCCACATAAAAGTTGTACACAAATATTCACAGGAGCCAAAAGGTAGAAACAGCCCAAGTATCTATCAATGGATGATAGTAACATCCATTCTTTGAATGGAGTGAATAAAGGAATAAACAAAATACAGTATATTCATGCAATGGAATATTATTCCGCAATAAAAAGGAATAAAGTACTGATACATGCTACAACATGGATGAAACATGAACATGTTATTGTAAATGAAAAATGCCACTCACAAAAGACCACATATTGTACAATTTCATTTATATGAAATGTTCAGAATAAATAAACAGAAGATAGATTAGTGGTTGCTTATGGCTGTCGTGGTTGGAGGAGCAGGAGGATAAGGAATGATTTAATGAGTAGTTTTCTTTTAGGATGATGAAAATGTTCTAAAATTAAATTATGGTGATGGTCACACAACTCTTTTTTTTTTTTTTTTTGAGACGGAGTCTTGCTCTGTTGCCCAGGCTGGAGTGCAGTGGCCGGCTCTCAGCTCACTGCAAGCTCCGCCTCCCGGGTTTACGCCATTCTCCTGCCTCAGCCTCCCAAGTAGCTGGGACTACAGGCGCCCACCACCTCGCCCGGCTAGTTTTTTGTATTTTTTTTAGTAGAGACGGGGTTTCACCGTGTTAGCCTGGATGGTCTCGATCTCCTGACCTTGTGATCCGCCCGTCTCGGCCTCCCAAAGTGCTGGGATTACAGGCTTGAGCCACCGCGCCCGGCCACACAACTCTTAAATATACTTAAAACCATTGAATTGTACACTTTAAACAGGGGGACTTCACGATATGTGAATTATATCTCAAGCGCAGCAGTTTAAAATAAAAAGATACTCCATGCCTTTATTCATGCTGTTTTCCTACTTGAATTGTCCCTACCTTCTCCTTTGCCTTTGGATGTCCAAAAGTAATAGATTTCTAAGGCCTGACTCAAATGCCATTACAGATTTCCTTAGTACATTCCAATCAGAAGCAAGTTTTCTCTCCTCTGAACTCCCACGCCAATCCACCATCATTCACCCAGAGATTATTTAAAAGGCACCTATCATGTGCCTGGCATTTTTGACATTTTACGTGATTACTTAAGGGCCCATTTCATCTCTGCTACTCTACTACAAACTTTGAGAGAGAAGATTGTATCTTACCTCCTGCATACTCATAACCAAGCAATGTGACCAGCACATAGCTGGCATTCAAAGAAGTTATGTGGAATTCATTCTAAATGTCCTTTTTCTCACATCAGCCTCCCCCCAGGAAACAAGTCCTCCATGGAATGTTCTGGGCCTGATTCATTGTTGCACGCCCTAGAGAATAGCCTAGCACTTAATAGAAGTGTGTTTGCTTCTTTGTTTTTTGAGTACACACAAAATGATTAAATGATGATGGCTTTAGTTTCTACCATGACTGTCCAGCCAAAGATTTTAAAAGGAGATGAGACCTACTTCCAGATTTGGGAGGATGGGTACAGATAAGCGCGGATTAGCAATCTAGATGGGGAACTGCAGGAAGGCAGGCATGTTACCTTACAAATATCTACTGGGAACAGAAACCATGAAAAGTACTAGCAGAATTAAAAGAGAACCAAATAGTGATGGTTGCACATTATGTGTGTATTTAGTACCACTGAACTGTAAACTTAAAAATGGTTAAGATGGTAAGCTTTATGTTACATATATTTTACAACAATTTTAATAATTGAAAAAATAGAGAAACCCAAATAGAACTTCTAGAAATGAAAAATACAGTAACTGAAACATAGAAGTCAGTGGCTGGGTTTGATAGAAGATTAAACAGAGCTAAAGAAAAAAATGAGTGAGGCAGAAGATAAATGATCCAGAATATAGTACAGAGAAGTAGATAGGTGTAAAACATAAAAAAGAAGTTGGGAGACATGGAAGAGAGGCTGAAAATATCTGACATCTATTTAATAGCAGTTTCAGAAAACTAAAAGAGAGAAAATGGGGCAGACACACTAACTGAAGAAATAATGACGGAGAACTTTCCAAAACCGATGAGAGGCACTAATCCACAAATTCAAAAACCCCAACAAATCTCAAGTAAAGTGATAAGAATAAATCCATGTCTAGACATCATAGTAAAGCAGAAAAACATCACAGACAAAGAGAAAAATCTAATGAGCAACCAGAAAACAAGAAAAATAACCTTGAAAGAAATGACAGAGTGAAGAAGGCTTCTAAACAGCAACAACGGAGCCAGGTGATAGTAACATGATACCTTCAATGTGCTGAAAGAAACTAATTACGCAGCTAAAATTCCATGCTCATCAGTATGTACTTAAAGAAGAAGGGTTAAATAAAGACATGCTCAGACAAAAAAGAATAGAGCACAATCTGCTTGTTGAAACTTGTTAAAGCGTATACTTCACGTAGAAGGAATATGAACCCTGACTGAAGGCTTGAGATGAAAGGAGAAGTGAAGAACAAAGACACCGATCAATCCATCTTCCAGTCTAGTTGAGCATTGACTACATAAAACAATAACATTAATGTCTTGTAGAGTTTATCTTTTAAAAGAATAGTTAGAATACACCAAAACTATGATGCGTATGTCAAATTAGAGTAGCAGTGTTCTAAGGCCTGGAAGAAGAGCAATGGTACTGATTATATTTAGACTTCAGTAAGTTAAATATTTGTGTTGTAATTTCAATGATAACAGTGCATAATCCCCAAACTAGTGGAGAGGGGAAATAGAATGAAAAAGTAATCAATCCAAAATGGGAAGGAAGAAAGGAAGGGAGAAAGGGAGTGGGGGAAGAAGGAAGAAAGGAAGGAGGGAGGCAGGGAGAGAGAGAGGGAGGAAGGAGGGAAGGAAGGAAGGAAGGAAAGAAGGAAGGAAGGAAGGGAGTAAACGAGGGAGGAAGGGAGGGAGGGAGAGGAGGGGAGGGGAGAAATCACAAAATAAGCTAGCGGGTTAGCACCCATATACATTGATAAATTATATTAAATATCAAAAGATCAAATGCTCCAGTTAAAAGATGAAGATTCATGAAGATTAATTAAAGAGAAATGGCACAAAAATATTAGGAATAAAAAATTGGACATCACTATAGATGCCGCTAACATTAAAGAAAAAAGAGGCTATTTTGAAAAATTTTGATCCAATAAATTTGAAATTTTAAGTGAAATGAGCAACATACTAGAAGGTGTAACATTCCAATTTTGATTTAAGACAAAATAAAAAACCCTAGATAGTCCTCTAACAATTAAAGAAATTGAATCAGTTGTTAAAACCCTTCCCATAAGAAAACTTCAACCTCAGATGGCTTCACTGGTAAGTTCTATCTAACATTCATCTTTGATAATCTCTTCCAGAGAACAGAAAAAGAGTGAATAAACTCCAATTCATTTTATGAGGCTGAACTACTTAGGAGGCTGAGGTGGGGGTATCCCTTGAGCCCAAGAGTTCAAGACTGCAGTGAGCTATGATCAAGCTACTGCACTCCAGCTTGAGTGACAGAGAATGAGATCCTGTCTCTAAAAAAAAAAAATGAATAAATAAAAAATAAATATCAGCCTCCCAAAATTCAACATTATTAAAAAATACCACAACCCCCTAGAATCCATTCTCTTCTCTGCAGCCAGAGGGAGTTTCTCAAACATAAATGCAATCATGCATGCCCTTGCCTGGCCATTCAATGTCTCCCTGTTGTCCTTACCATGAGCTGCGTGGTCTGGTGCAGGCCTGCCTCTCTCTGTCAGTTCCGCAGTCACCCATTCTACTCTAACCAAACTGGACTTTTGTGATTTCTCAAAATATCCCAAACTCTTTCCCTCTTTAGGACCTGTGCACAAAGCTGTTTTGTTTAGGATAGTGGTGTTCTACTTATTTCTTATACCCTAAAAGTTAGAGACATAACACAGTAATTTATTGCTGGGCACGGTGGCTCACACCTGTAATCCCAGCACTTTGGGAGGCCGAGGCGGGCAGATCACCTGAGGTTGGGAGTTCAAGACCAGCCTGACCAACGTGGTGAAACCCCGTCTCCACTAAAAATACAAAAATTAGCCAGGTGTGGTGGTGGGCGCCTGTCGTCCCAGCTACTCGGGAGGCTGAGGCAGGAGAATTGCTTGAACCTGGGAGGTGGAGGTTGCAGTGAGCCAAGATCGCACCACTGCACTCCAGCCTGGGTTATAGAGCGAGACTCCATCTCAAAAACAAAAACAAAAACAAAACAGTAATTTATTATGCTTCTGGGGTTGACTGTGTCCAGCTGAGTGTTTCTTTCTGCAGTTGCAGTCAGGTGGGGGATAGGGCTGCAGTCATCTGAGGCTCGAGGGCTGAATGTTCAAGACAGCACATTCACATGGTGGGCAGTTGATTCTTGCTGTTGGCTGAGAGCCCAGTTACATGGTTGGCCACTCCATGTGGCTTAGAATTCTCCCATCATGGCAGCTGGATTCCAAGAGGAAGTGGCCTAAGAAACAAGAGTCCCAAAAACCCAGAAGCAAAAGCCACTGGAGTAGTTAAAGGTTACATCCAGAAATAAGACAGCATCACTCCTGCCTTATTCCATTGGTCGAAGCCATCACAGGTCCCACCCAGAATCAAGGCTGGAAAAATAGACTCCATCTCCTGCTGAAGGAGTGGTGAGTCACACTGCATAAAAGCGGGGGCGATGGAAGATATTGTTGAAGCCATCTTTGGAAAATGCAGTCTGCCGTCGCTAGTCTCTTCTTATCGTTCATGCCTGCCCTTAAATGTTTCAGGCCTTTCCCTGTCCACCCTACCAAGGGTGGTCACTATGTCATGTCACTCTATTTTAATTTTTGTCATAGCACGTATTATTACCTGGTATTATGTGATATCATTGTATAATATTTGCCTTCCTACAGCTGAACCTAAGCTCCTTGAGAGTTGGGACTTTGTCTTGCTCAATGCTATGTCGCTCCCTCCTCATGAGGGCAGGGCACATGGTAGGTGCCCAGAGACTTACTGAATTATTAAATGAAGCTTCTGGGGAAGGGTTGCACTCGGCAGGCAGGAAGCTCTTTTGAACATCCAGAGATGAACCTTGTGAGAACAGGCTACTGCACACGTCATTGAGTTCCCTGTTACCAGCAGGGTTCATGCAGGGACAGGATGGGCTGCCTCCAGGAGTGCCAGAGAAAGAACGTGGACTCAGAGCAAGAGGCTGGTCCTTCCCCATGCTGGACCTCAGCTCTTCTCACCTTGGGAGCCAGCCTCTCTTCTTTCCTTTGGCTCCTCTTAAAGTCACCCTAATCCCTCTGGTACTCTGAGGATAATGAGCCAGGATTTACGGCTCCACCTCAATCCCTAATATTGTCACTGTCCATTCAACCTCCCCTAGGCTCTGCTTTCCAGAGAAAACCCACAACGGTTATTTCTCCTCCCTTTCCCCTAACCCCGCCCCACCAGGCTTATCTTCCTATTTCAAGTTTTCTGGCAGAGAACACAGCTCCCGTGTGGTGGGCATTGGGCTGGAGGCCTCCCACACACAAACTTGAGGGAGGTCACTCTGTTAGAAGCCTCCAAAGGTGCCCTATTGCCTAGAGGAATGTTTTCTCCATACCCCAGGCCCCTTAGATTAAAGCAAATCCTTCCTTGAAACCACCACCACCAGCACCACACTGAGCACTCACTCTGTGCCTGGCACTGTGTTCTGGGCTTTGCCTGTTTGACCTCACGGAATTCTCCATAATTCCTCAGGAGGCTCCTCAGGTCACATGGTATGGGGACTTGGGGCTGGAACATTCTCTGTTCAGACCACACAATTGCGAAACACTGTGTGACCTGGTTTGGTTTTGTTTTTGTAACTCTGTCTTCCAAACCATATTGTACCTGATCCCCTAATGGCACAGCACAGAGTAGTAGAGCTGCTTTTGGTGGAGTGGGGAGTAGGGGGGTCAGGAGCCCTGCCTCCTCAATGCTCCCAACTTCTTCCTTGAAGCAGCTCCCCCAAACCACTGAGGCACCACATCCATCATGCTCCCCATGGTGGGGCCAAGGAAGCAGAGCGGATGATCAGGCAGACTCTGGAGTCAGAGAGCCCTGTGCTTTCCAGCTGTGCAAACCTGGGCCTCGGTTTCCTCCTGCAGCATCGGGCTGATGGACATGCCTACTTTGGGAGGGTTACTATGAGGATTAAACAAGTTGGGGATGGCAGGGCCTTATCACCCAGGAGGTGCGCCTTGCATGTGGGCCTGGTTTATCAGCAGTCTCTGGGGTTTAGGGGAGCTCCTCAACACCTCCCTCTGGACTCAAAACCGTAGGCCCAGGGCCGGGAGCTGAGGAGTTGAGGCAGCCCTGACCCCTGCCAGGGACACAGGCCGATCAGCTGTGCCGGCTCTATTCGCAGCTGGTGCGTTGCAGGCAGATGCAGGGAGGCGAAGCTGCTAATGAATCTGTCAGTTTCCAGAATGTCCCTCCCGTCCCACCCCAACAGAATGCCCCTGCCCTGACAGGCGCCACAGGAGGGCTGAGGCCCAGCTGGCAGCAGACCCAAACATTGGCTGAACCACTGGGAAACTCTGTAATGAATGGTCCCCCAAGCTGGAGGCATTAACCTTGCTGCCCACCTGGAAGTCTGGGCTCTGGGGTTAACCCTTTCCTTCCCAGCCCCAGCCCCAGCCCCAAGAGCTCAGCTCGTGGCAGAAGGGCTGCGTTGATTATCCATTGCTGCTGAACTAGTGACCCAAAAACATAGCAGCTGGAACTAATAGTGGTTTCTCTGTTTCGTGGCTTCGCTGGGTGGTTCTGACTCAAGGGTTTTCACGAGGTGTCGGCCTTGGTGGCGGTCATCTTCAGGCTCAGCTCGTGGAGGGTCCAATTCCAAACTCATTTACTACCTGTTGGCAGGCCTCAGAAGATCTATCTCTAAGATCATCTGTATGAGTTCAAGGTTACAGTGAATCTATGATCGTACCACTGCAGCCTGGATGACAGAGTAAGAAGAAAGAAAGGAAGAGGAGAGGGGAGAGGAGAGGAGAGCGGAGGGGAGAGGAGCGGAGGGGAGAGGAGGGGAGGGGAGGGGGAAAGAAAGGCAGAGGAAGGAAGGAAGGAAGGGAGGGAGGGCAGGAGGGAAAAAGGAAGGGAAAACATCTGTTGAATTGAAAAAAAGATTTAAGTCCTTGTGCAGCTGATAAAACTACAACTTTGAAACATAAATTCGTTGGAATCACAGAACTCCAGGCTCAAAGGGGACTCGGAAACCATCCAACCAAACTGTTTTCTCATTTTCAGAAGAGGAAACTGAGGCCCAGAGACAGGAAGGACTACCCAGGCTGCAGTCACAAGGACAGAGATGAGAAGCCAGGCCTCTGGGGTGACCCCTCACCTGATGATTTCCATCAGTCACAAGGCCCATCTGCCTTCTGTCACCACCTAATCTTTACCACTGGCATTTGACAAATGCTAACAGGTCACTCCATCAGCCATCGGCAGAAAGGCTGGAAGTCACTGGGAAGCCTTCTTTCTGGTAAATTATTTTCTCAGTTTTGGAAATACCTAAGGAGGCACAATCAGTCTAGAAAATAGGCCAGGTGCCGTGGCTCCAGCCTATAATCTCAACACTTTGAGAGGCCGAGGCAGGAGAATTGCTTGAGGGCAAGAGTTTGAGACCAGTCTGGGCAACCTACGAAGACCCTATCTCTACTAAAAATGTGAAAATTAGCTGGGCATGGTGGTGCATGCCTGTACTCCCAGCTACTCAGGAGACCAAGGCCAGAGGATTGCTTGAGCCCAGGAGTTTGTGGTTACAATGGGCTATGATCACACCACTGCACTCTAGCCTGGGCAACAGAGTGAGACTCTGTCTCTTAAATTAAAAAAAAAAAAAAAAAGGAAGGAAAGAAAAAAAAAAAACAATCATTTACCCCAAATCAAGCACCAGCTCTGCTTTGGAAAACTCTCCCCTGTGAGTTTCTCCCAGGTGGAGGCCTAGACTGGTTGAGCTGGCAGGGGCCAGAGACCCTCTAGGCTAATTCCAGAAGGGGTAACTGAGGCCAGAGAGGAACAGAGACTTTCCTGAGGTCACACAGGTCATCAGTGTCGGGGCTGGGACCAGAACCAAGGCCCCTTCACCCTCAGGCCAGTGTCTCCACACAAGGCTGCAGGTGGTGGGCCAGGATTAACTTAAAGAAAGCTACAGACTCTGATTCGAGACCAGCAGATTCTTCTTAGAACAAGGGGTTCTTACTGAGACCGCGGTCAGCTACGCAGACTCCTGCCCTAGATACTCATCAGAGAGTACTTCTACTTGCAAAAGTGGCAAACTAGTGTTCCAAAAAGATCCAAATTAGTTTCCAACATTTAAAATCGAGAGATTCTTACATGCAAACCTAGGTTTTCAGCTTCCTCTTAGAAAAATCGGACAATCTGGCGATGCAATCCTGCATGCCAGCACCTGGTTGACCTGAGCAGTGGCTGTCTGCAGAGGCAGGCACACCGTCTGTCTCTCCTGTCCGAGTGGTCCAAATTCCCTCCTCCTCACTGCCTTCTCAGCCTTTATAGGCACTGGAGTTTGCAGCCTCTCTTCTATTTGAGTCTGCAGGATACCCTCTGTAACGTACTTCCCCGGTAAGTGGCTTCTTTTGCTGCCTCCAGGGACCAGGAGTTCACTACCAGTCTGTTCCATTGTTGGCCAGGTAGATGGCGGTGGGGAGAGCTTGACTGGAACCACAGCATATCTGAAACAGTGTGTAACAGGTCATACTATAATGCAATCCCAGAGCCTAATAAACTTTATTGCCTTATAACCAGAACTCTCCGTCCTTGTTTTGGCTGAGGAGATAAGAAATCTACCACTAGGACTTTACAGACTTGCAGGCCATTCAAATAAAGTCCAGACGCTGCTGCATTCCAGGTAAACTAGGGGCCAGGTCTGGATGGTCTTTTTGAGATTTCAAAGGCAACCATGGCAAATATCAAAAGAGAGTTTGGAGGTCCTACCTACTTTGGGTTCTTAAGCAATGACAGCTCTCAAATAAATTGCTTTCCCATGACGCGCCAGGCTGAGCTGACTCCTGACCTTGCCAGGAGCTGTCACCACCATCCCTGTGTCATAATACATGGGAGGAAGCAGGGAGGGTCTCATAGCAATGTCAAGCCACTGAGCCCTTCATCAGGAGATGGCCTGGGAAATCTGAGCAGACACTCTTTATAAAGTTCTTGGCAAGCTTCAAAGTTTGGAATGTTAAAATAGCAATGGCTTTGTTCCTACCACACTTATCAGCAGTCCAATCTCAAAGCCAACAGAAACATTAGTCTGGACTATTGGATCTGGGAGGGGCCTTATATGCTTCATCTCATCCCATTCTGCACCTTAACCAAGAAGCTCCTCATAGCACCTGAGCCGTGAAGGGTCAGCCAGCCTCGGTGGGACAACATGTCTTCCTGGTCATGGGACAGAAGCCCTCCCCACTGGACCATCTGTCTCTTGGCCCAGTTTTATCCTCAAGGCAAGAACCATTTTAATACTCCAGCTTCATCCACAGCCATTGAACCCCACTGTCCTTGCTTTTTCTTCACTTACAGGCTCAACTATTCCCTGTCATCCATTCCTTCCTGGCAGGACTTGGTTTTGAGGCCTGGTCACCCTCCTGCAATTGGCCAGGGTCCTTCTCCAGCATCTTCTTACAACAGCTGTGACCTTAAGAGGACACAGTTCATATTCCGGGACCTCCTGATGGGGTCCAGCTGTGCCCCATCTCAGGCTCTCACTCTCTGAGTTTGCACATATTGTTCTGTATCAGCAAACAACTTGATTTGGCAGATATGTAGCTTGTTACTTGAGCAATAGCAATTCATGAAGTCCCCACAACCTTATGAGATAGAGCCTATTATTATCCTTCCCAGTGTACAGATGATGAAACCAAGACACAGGGAAGTGAAGTCACTTGGCCAAAGAGCAGGTTAGGTAATAAGTTCCAGACTTCAACTCAGATTATTGGAGTCTGGAGCTGCTGCCTGTAAGCACCCCAGTACTGTCTCTCATTGCAGTTGTTCATGTTAAACATGGGGACGAGGCTTCCAGGGAGATCTGGAAATACTTAAGCCTTCCTGATACCTCAGCCCCTTGTCAAGAATTGATTTGTCCCAAGTCACCCAGTTCTGCAGTGATGGAGTTGAGACTTCAACTGGGTTCCAAATTCAGGGCTCTTTGCCCAAGACAAGAGCACGTGAGTGGACTAATCTGATTTAATTGAAATAGAAACAAATCCTCCAGGGTAGAAATGGCACAGAGATACTATCCAGGGAAGCAGAATGCATGTAACCTGGCTTTGAGCCCAGATGCAGATCTGACAGGCCACAATGACACAGTGGGCCCCCGGGCCAAGGAAAGGAGAGAACTGCCCAATCTAAGTATCTGAGAGTTTGAAAGAGCACGTGTTAGGAAATACACAGAAACCTCATTAATTCAGAGCCCAATAACTCAGAAGCCATCACGATCTCTGTGGGATGAGGTACATATCGCATTAATCTGGAGATTGGCAAACTCTTTCTTGTAAGGGGCCAGATAGTAAAGATGTTGGGAAAGGCAGACACAGCCTGCTGGCCCTTGCATGGTTGCATAAGAGCCTGCCTCTGCCCTGGAACATTTCCACACAGGAAAGTAAAGAACCCTCAAAGCCTGTGCTGGGTATATCACCTCTCTTGGAAATGTCTTTTCCTGTTCTGGGCTTGATGTGTACTTTTTTTTTTTTTGAGGCAGAGTCTCGCTCTGTCACCCAGGCTGGAGTGCAATGGCGCGATATCAGCTCACTGCAACCTCTGCCCCCCAGGTTCAAGCGATTCTCCTGCCTCAGCCTCCCAAGTAGCTGGGATTACAAGCACCTGCCACCATACCTGGCTAATTTTTGTATTTTTTAATTTTTTTAGTAGAGATGGGGTTTCACCATGTCAGTCAGGCTGGTCTCAAACTCCTGACCTCAGGTGATCTACACCCCTTAGCCTCCCAGTGCTGGGATTACAGGCATGAGCCACCACGCCTGGCTGATGTGTATTCTTTAGTCTGCTTAGACACGGGTGCCGTATGACACCTGGCCAGCCCACTGCTATATGTGTTCCTGGTAGAGAGGGAACAGAGTCCCTCACCTGCAGCACAAAAGGGGGGCTGCAAGAGTGCAATAGTGAGCATTGGTTCCCGAGCGAGACCCGCTGGCCATGGGGAACTAATGCTCACTATTGAGGCTGATCTTGCTCTGTCTCTTCTCTAGGTGAATAAAGCATTGTGCCATCCAAGGCCTGTGCAAGTGGCTTTCTTGGCAACCCCAGCACCTGCAAACCATGCAGTGGGTCGGCATTCTTGGACTGCCGCTCCTAGTGGCAGGCATTAGAACGCTTTGCCATCCTCTGTGCAGTGGGGCTACTTCCTCTGGAGGTTGTAACACGTGTCATGTGCTCAAAATATTTTAGACATTGTGGGCCACCATACAGCCTTCGTCTCAACTACTCAACTCTGCCGTTTCATGGCAAAAGCCGCCATAAACAAACAGGTGGGACTGTGTTCTAGTCAAACTTTATTTACAAGAACAGGCCAAGGGAAGTTTGCTGACTCGTGCACTAGCTATGGGAAAGGCACATCACCATAAACAAACCAGGCTCTCACAGACTGCCAAACCTACTTATAAGAACTTGTCAGGCCAGGTGCGGTGGCTCACGCTTGTAATCCCAGCACTTTGGGAGGCCGAGGTGGGAGGGTTGCTTGAGGCTAGGAGTTCAAGACGAGCCTGGGTAACATAGCAAAATCCCATCTCTACAAAAAATTTTAAAAATCAGCCAGGTGTGGTGGCTTGAGCCTACGAGTTCAAGACTGCTGTGAGCTATGATTTTGCCACTGCACTCCAGCCTGGCTGGCAGAGTGAGATCCTGTCTCAAAGAAATACAAAATAAAAGAAATTTTCAAACTCTTAAGCAGTACCCATTTGCTCACAATGGATAAGCAATCCATTCTTAATTAATTAATTAATTAATTAATTTTTTAAAAAAAAATTTAATAAAATTTTAAATTTTATTAATTAATTAAATTAATTAATTTAATTAAGAATCCTTCATTAAATTAATTAATTAATTATGTCTTGAGATGGAGTTTCACTCTTGTTGCCCAGGCTGGAGTGCAGTGGTACGATCTTGGCTCACGGCAACCTCTGCCTCCCAGGTTCAAGTGATTCTCCTGCCTCAGCCTCCAGAGTAGCTGAGATTACAGGCGGCCACCACCACGCCCGGCTAATTTTTGTATTTTTAGTAGAGATGGGGTTTCATCCTGTTGGCCAGGCTGGTCTCAAACTCCTGACCTCAGGTGATCCATCCGCCTCAGCCTCCCAAAGTGCTGGGATTACAGGCGTGAGCCACCATGTCCGCCATCTCAATAAATTAAAACAGTAAAATTTATACAGAGAGAAAGAGAGAGAGAGAGAAGCAAAAAGAGCTCTACTTCTCAGCAATTTTAGCCCTAGTCCTTTTGACATAAAACAATTACTACACTTGTGCCATCTCCATCGTCTTTGAGGCCCAGTGGCATTGTTCATCTTGCCTGAGCCTCCATAACACTGGGAGAGGTGGGTAAAGCACAACCCTCTCATGTGACAGATGAGGACATTTAGGCACAGCATAGTCATATATCCTAGATTCTAGAATTAATAAAGTACAAGTCAGTTCTCAAATTCACATCTATCAGGTTATAAACTTGACTGTCCTTTCTACTGCCCAACATTCCTTCCCTCACAACTTTAAGAGTAATCAAATTGTTTCTTTTAAAATAGAATATTGTTCATGTAACATTGCATTACATAAGCCCAGATGAGTAAGATTTTATCACGTAGGTTCCCTGTAGTTTGCGGTAACAAACAGCAACAATTCAGGAGGCAGGAGGCAGCAGCAGAAACTTGGAGAAGTATTTCCTTTCTTGGACCTCAGTTTCCCCTGGTGTAAAACAAGGCTGCAGATCTTCTACATCTGGCATTCTCCAACAAGCAATACAGGGTGATGGAAAGAGAGCTGGAGATAAGAGGGACTTGGGGCTGAATCCTCGTTCCATCTATACCAGCATCACACTCTTGGGCAAGTCACAACATCCCTGAGCCTCTGTTTCCTCATCTGTAAAGTGGGGATATTGTGAAGTCACAGGATTATTGTGGTTAATAAATGGTGGGGAGGGGGGAGGAGTTTACAGATATAGCCCAATAACTGGCTCATCACTTCATAGGTAGTCAAATGTTCACTACTCACTTCAGAACCCTGCAGCATGATTTGCAAATATTCTGTGGGGTGGGGCTGTCTTTCCTTTTTTATAGGGTCCAAATGAAGACTTTCCAGTTCTTAATTTTGAGAAAGTCCAATTTATGTACTTTTCTGTTGCTTGTGCTTTTGGTGTTATATTTAAGAAGGCTTTGCTGAAACCAGGGTCATGAAGATTTACTCATATTTTCTTCGAAGAGGTTTATAGTTTTACTTCTTACTTCTAGGTCTATGATCCATTCTGAATTGATTTTTATGTATGGTGTGAAGAAGAGGCCAAACTTCATTATTTTACATGTGAATATTCAGTCGTTCCAGCACTATTTGTTGAAGAGGCTATTCTTTCCCCATTGAAGAGTACTGGCACTGTTGAAAATCAATTGGCCATAATGTGAGGATTAGTGCCTAGACGCTAAATTCCATTCAGTTATGTCTGTCTTTATGACAGTACTACACAGTCTTGATTGTTGTAGCTCTGTAGTAAGTTCTGAAATCGGGGCTCACAGAGTGAGTCCTCCAACTTTGCTCTTCTTTCTCAAGATTGACAATTTCCATATGAATTTTAACATCAGCTTGTCAATGTCTACAAAAAAAGGCCTGCTGGAATCTTGATAGGAATTGCATTGAATAGGTAGATCATTTTGGGAAGTATTTGTGTGTGTGTGTGTATATATATATATATATTTGTTTGTTTGTTTGTTTGAGATGGAGTCTCATTCTGTCGCCCAGGCTGGAGTACAATGACACAATCTCGGCTCACTGCAACCTCTGCCTCCCGTGTTCAAGCGATTCTCCTGCCTCAGCCTCCCGAGTAGCTTGGATTACAGGCACCCACCACCATGCCCGGCTAATCTTTGTATTTTTAGTAGAGACAAGGTTTCGCCATGTTGGCCATGCTGGTTTCAAACTCCTGACCTCAGGTGATCTGCCCACCTCAGCCTCCCAAAGTGCTGGGATTACAGGCATGAACCACTGTGCCCGGCCGTATTGGCATCCTAATAATACTGTTTTCCAATCCACAAACATGGGATGTCTTTCTCTTTATTTAGGCCTTCTTTTCAACAATATTTGTTATTTTCAGAGTATGACTTTTGCACGTCTATTGTTGAATTTATTCATAATTATTTTATTGTTTATGATGCTCTTGAAACATTTTCTTAATTCTATTTTTTCTATTTTTTCCTTTTTCTGGTTTTGGATTGTTCATTGCTAGTGTTTAGAAATACAATTTTTTTTTTTTTTGTATATTGGTCTTTCATCCTGCCACCTTGCTGAACTTGCTTATTAGGTTCTAGAAATTTTTTAGTGGATTATTTAGGATTTGCTGTATACAAGATCATGTCACCTGTAAATATCAATAAAATATCAATAGTTATACTTCTTCCTTTCCAGTCTGAATGTCTTTCATTTCATTTTCTTGCCTGATTGCCCTCACCAGAACATTCAGTACGCTGTTGAATAGAAATGGAGAAAAGCATCTTTGTCTTTTTCCTGATTTTTTTTTTTTTTTTTGAGACTGAGTGCAGTGGCGTGATCTTGGCTCACTGCAAGCTCTGTCTCCCGGGTTCATGCCAGTCTTGCGCCTCAGCCTCCTGAGTAGCTGGGACTACAGATGCCTGCCATCACACTTGGCTTTTTTTTTTTTTTTTTTTCGTATTTTTAGTAGAGACGGGGTTTCACCGTGTTAGCCAGGACGGTCTTGATGTCCTGACCACATGATCTGCCCGCCTCTGCCTCCTAAAGTGCTGGGATTACAGGTGTGAGCCACCGCGCCCGGACTGTTCCTGATTTTTTCTCTTTTTAGTTTTTAGGAGACAGGGTCTCACTTATGCTGCCCAGGCTGGTCTCAAACTCTGGACCTCAAGCAATCCTCCCACCTCAGCCCCCAAAGCACTGGGATTGTAGGTATCAGCCACTGTGCCTGCTCTTAGGGGGACATTTTGTAGTTTTTCATCATTAAGTATGTTGTTAGCTATGAGTAGTCCATAGAAGCTATTTATTAGGTTGGAGCAATTGTCTTCTATTCCTAGGTTGTTGTCTCCACAAATTCTAATATGTTGGGTTTTAATTTTCATTCAGTTCAAAATACATTCTGATTTCCCTTTTGATTTATTTTTTACCCATATTTTGTTTGGAAGCATGTTACTTAGTTTCCAAATATTTGGGGATTTTCCGGGGATCTTTTCAGTATTGATTTAACTTTTTTTTTTTTTTTTTGAGATGGAGTCTTGCTCTGTTGCCCAGGCTGGAGTGCAGTGGTGCAATCTCGGCTCACTGCAGCCTCCGCCTTTCAGGTTCAAGTGATTCTCCTGCCTCAGCCTCCCGAGTAGGTGGGATTACAGGCATCCACAATCATGCCCAGCTAAGTTTTGTATTTTTATTAGAGACAGGGTTTCACCATGTTGGCCAGTCTGGTCTCCAACTCCTGACCTCAGGTGATTTGTCTGCCTTGGCCTCCCAAAGTGCTGAGATTACAGGCATGAGTCACTGCGCCTGGCCTCAATTTTAATTTTCACTGTGGTCAGAGAATGTACTTTCTTTCTATGACTTGAATCCTTTAATTTTTTTTTAAAATAAAAATTTAGTCAGTTTGCTAGAGAACTTTTGAATTTATTGTTTTATGGCCTAGAATGTGGCCTATATTGGTAAATCTTACTTGGACACTTGAGAAGAATTTGTATTTTGCTGTTGTTGGGTAGAGTACTCTAGAAATGTCAATCAGGTCAAGGTTAACGGTGTTGTATGAGTCTACTACAATCCTGACTTTCTGCCTACTTATTGGTCTTAGTCTGCTCAGGCTGCTATAACAAATACCATAGACAGGATGGCATAAATACTAAGCATTTATTTTTCACAGTTATGGAGGTTGGAATTCTGAGAACAGAGTGTTAGTCTAGTTGAGTTATGGCAAGAACCCACTTCATGACTTGTAGACAAGCCACCTTTCTGTGTCCCCACAGGATGAGGACAGAGAGAGAGGGAGCAAATTCTCTGTGTTTCTTCTTATAAGGGCAGTAATCCCATGATGAGGGCTTCACCCTCATTACCTAATTTTCTCCCAAAGACCCCATCTCCAAATACCACCATATTGAGGATTCAAGTTTCAACATACAATTTTTGGAGAGGAGGGAGGACACAAACATTTAGTCTACAGCATTATTCTATCAATTATTAAGATAAGGGTATTGAAATATCCACTATAATTGTGATTTGTCTATTTTCTTTGCAGTTCCATTGGTTTTTCCATTATATATTTTAAAACTCTGTTATTAAATGCATAAGTGTTTAAGATTATCATGTCCTCTTAATTGACCCCTGTATTATTGCAAAATGACCTCATCTATCCCTGATAAATACTTCTTTTCTCTGAAATCTAGTTTGCCTGATATTATTTAGATTTTTTTTGTCTGATGTAGGTATGATATATCTCTTCATTTAAACTATTTGTGTCTTCATATTTAAAGTTTGCTTCTTGTAGGCAGCATATACTTGGTCTTGCCTTTTTTAAAAAATCCAATCTATTGGCTGGGCACAGTGGCTCACGCCTGTAATCCCAGCACTTTGGGAAGCCAAGGCGAGTGGATCACGAGGTCAGGAGATCGAGACCATCCTGGCCAGCAAGGTGAAACCCCATCTCTACTAAAAATACAAAAAATTAGCTGGATGTGGTGGTATGCGCCTGTGGTCCCAGCTACACAGGAGGCTGAGGCAGGAAAATTGCTTGAACCTGGGAGGCAGAGGTTGCAGTGAGCCGAGATCATGCCACTGCAATCGAGCCTGGGCGACAAGGCAAGACTCCATATAAAAAAAAAATCCAATCTAGCTCTGCCTTTTCATTGAGATGTTTAGACCATTTACATTTAATGTGATTACTGGTATGATTAGGCTTTAGTCTATCATCTTGCTATTTATTTTCTATTTGTTTATCTGTTTTCTGTTCATTTTCCTTTCTCTGTCATCTTTTGGAATAACGGAATAATTTTTACAATTTCATTGTATCTCCTTTGTTGACTTCTTAGTTACAACTCTTAGTTTTGTTATTTTCGTGGTTGTTTTAGACTTCTAGTGTACTTGTTACCTTATTACATTGTACTTTCTTTTTTTTTTCTTTTTTTTTTTTTTTTTTTTTTTTTTTTT